>NC_084614.1:70384889-70417389 GCF_033978795.1 Nerophis ophidion
CCGGCCGCATTAAAAAGCCTCAAAAAGCCTCAAAAAGATCAGTGCTGCAGGGGAATCTTGAAAAAGGTTGAGTGGTATTTCCCAAGCAAAAATGTTAGCATCTTTTTTTTCCCCCTTGCAAACCAATTGAACCCGACATACCATCAGTGGAAAGAATTTCCCTCAACTCCACTTCAACTTTTCCCTAAACATTGATTGACTTTTAAGTGACTTTGCGGCGAGGCTCTGCTTATCAGCAGGCCCCAAAAGTGCTGACTCGCAGCTTCGAGTCGCCCATGCAGCGCCTTCCGTGCTTCCGCATTAGCACTTGAAAGCGCATCTGTTGCCTTCCGGGGCAATTACTGCCACAGATATGATTTTCACACGTGCTTTCTCCCTAATCATACCCGGAAAATGAGGTCAGAATCTTGAACGGGGGGGAGGATTTAACGTCGGAGGAAAGCTGGAGCGATTGGCTTGTTGCGACCCACAGTTTCTGCCCGTTTGCCTCGGAGGACTTGGCTTTGTTTTCGGGTTTTGCATCGCTCCGTCTGGACATTTCAAACATATCAGGCTTCTTCCAAACAAAGCCATATGTTGTGTGCCAGTCCTTCACAAACACACTTTGCATGCATTCATTTGTATAAAAACAGCTTAGGACCAGGGATGGGCGATAAGTCCTAAAAATATTGCGATATACTTTACAGCCTCCTGCGATAAGGATATATCAATCAATGAGTGAATCAAAGTTTATTTAATATAAATAATAATAATTACCTTTATTTTCTCAGAGGAGAAATGTGTCTTGGACATTTAGACATACATTTATATAGCCCTTAATCACAAATGTCTCAAAGGGCTGCACAAGCCACAAAGACTTTCTTTAGCTCAGATACCACATCAGGGCAAGAAAAAGCTCAAATCAATGGGATACAAGGAGAAACCTTGGAGAGGACCGCAGATGTGGGCTACCCTCCAACCCCTGGGCGACCGGTGCAGTGGACGTTGAGTGGATCTAGTTAATAGAGTCCAGTCCATAGTGTGACCAGCAGGGGATCATTTTGAGTGGGGACAAGTCAGCAGGGCAGAGACGAGATGAGTGGTCCACCCCGGGTCCCGACTATGAACAGCTCGCGACTTATCTGTGGTCACCTAATAACCTCTCCACCCAGGAGAGGGGGGAAGAGCAGAAAAGAGACGGCAGATCAACTGGTCTAAAAAGGCGTCTATTTAAAGGCTAGCGTATACAAATGAGTTTTAAAATGGGACTTAAATGCTTCTACTGAGGTAACATCTCTGTTACCGGGAGGGTATTCCAGAGTATTGGAGCCCAAATAGAAAACGCCCTATATCCCGGAGACTATTTTCGGGCTCTGGGAATCACTAATAAGCCGGTGTTCTTAGAATGCAGATTTCTTGCCGGAACATATGGTACAATACAATCAGCAAGATAGAATGGAGCTAGACCATTTAGTATTTTATACGCAAGTAGTAAAATCTTAAAGTCACATCTTCAGTGCACAG
Organism: Nerophis ophidion; assembly: GCF_033978795.1. Taxonomy (NCBI): domain Eukaryota; kingdom Metazoa; phylum Chordata; class Actinopteri; order Syngnathiformes; family Syngnathidae; genus Nerophis; species Nerophis ophidion. Next base: position 70,386,393 of record NC_084614.1, read on the forward strand.
GAAGCCAGTGCAGGTGAGGCAGTATAGGCTTAATATGATCAAACATTCTTGTTCTCGTCAAAAGTCTAGCAGCCGCATTTTGTACCAACTGTAGTTTTTTAATGCTAGATGTAGGGAGACCCGAAAAAATAAGTTACAGTAATCAAAACGAGACGTAAATCACGCATGAATGATCTCATCGTTGCTAATGGACAAAATGGATCAAATTTTAGCAACATTACAGAGATGAAAGAAGGCTTTTTTAGTAACACTCTTAATGTGTGACTCACATGAGAGAGTTGTGTACTTTAGTGTACAGGAGTACAATAACTCTGGAGGTGGTGACACCCTGGACAAGCATTACCATTGCGATGGCTGGGTTCATTTAATATTTGTGTAAGACCACAGCTATTAATTATAGTCTGGAGCGCCACGCACGGAGGGTCTGATGGGGTATTCATATGGATATTAAAATCCCCCATTTATAATCATATTGTCGGCGTGTGTCACTAGATCAGCAAAAAACTCTGAAAATTCACCATATCTGGTATGTATAAATGATAATGGAACAATTTCAAAATGGGTTACGAAGGATCGTAATTTGGCGACTGACGTATCCAGTAACGTATTACACCATTTCTGGTTGTACTATTTTCTGAAAATTATTGTTTGCCTCCTGTTGTAACATAGCTCTGTCTACACGTCTTTTAAAATGTATTAATCACATATTCTTCTGTTGTTTGGATACTTTACATTAGCCTTGGTCCATACTACAAATACCGAGTACAGCGGAACTTCGATTTCTGTACCCCTTGCAAACTTTTGATTTACAAACTTTTTTGATTGAACCAAATTTGCCTTGTGTACGAACCCTTCCTTCATTCATTAATTTTGTGTCCTTCATGTAAGCAAAAAGCAGCACACAGCATTTTAGTATCCACGCCACTTGTTCCACATTGCAGGACACTAATAGTCAGTCACTACTCAGTGCTTCAGCGTGTGTGCCTTTTTTCGGTGTTTTTTCAAATTTTGACAAGTTTTGTCCATTTTCCTAACTCCGTATGAGTCCCAAAAAGACCAACATGAAAAGGAGGGGGGAATCCCTTTGGAGTTAAAAAATAGACTATTTGCGAGTATGTTAATGGCGCTCACAAGTATGGAGGAATTGACGAAGCAGTCTTTGTACAAGCACGTTTTAATTGTGATGAGACCAAACTTTTCTGGAAAAAGATGGCAGAACAGATGTTTTTTAAAAAAAGGAAAATACTTTACCCGTTTGTCAGTGGCACACGGGCACACACACAAAAGTCCCTCACTCTCAAATTTTTGGACAACAAAAAATATCGATCTAACCACTGTGCTATCAACCTGATACTACACTACCATTGTATGTACTCTTATCATTGCTTGTTTACATTCAAGATCTCTAGCCTGCGGTTAGAATAGTCTCCTGCTGTGTAAAGTGTAGCATGTTTAGCTATTCCTCGTCCCCCTGGAATGATATTTGTAGGAAACAGTTTATTTGCCGCCATGGCGGTGAGGATTGCTGACATAGAAGTGGGTTGTGTGATGGCGATATTCTACATATTCCTAGAAATGCAGAAAGCCAAGGAAGGTAGGTTGTAAATCTAATTAATCCACTGACCAAAAATAAACAAAAGGCGTGTGCCGCCTGCATAGCAAAACAAAACCAAAATAACAAAATGGAATGCTGGAACACAGCAAAGACTATCGTGCAAAAAAAGTGTGTCTGGCGAAGTGACCACATGAATAAACATTCACTACGTCCCAACAACAAAACGTGGCCATCACTTAACTTAAAGGCCTACTGAAACCCACTACTATCGACCACGCAGTCTGATAGTTTATATATCAATGATGAAATATTAACGTTGCAACACATGCCAATACGGCCGGTTTAGTTTACTAAATTGCAATTTTAAATTTCCCGCGGAGTTTCTTGTTGAAAACGTTGCGGAACGACGACGCGTGATGTCACGGACTGTCAGGAAATATTAGCACAGCACTATTTGCGGCTAAAAGTCGTCACTTTTCAACGCGCAATTAAACAGTATTCTGGACATCTGTGTTGCTGAATCTTCTGCAATTTGTTCAATTAATAATGGAGAAGTCAAAGTAGAAAGATGGAGTTGGGATGCTGTAGCCTTTAGCCACACAAACACACGGTGATTCCTTGTTTAAAATTCCCCGAGGTGAAGCTTTACTATGGATCAGAGCGGTCAAGCGAACATGGATCACGACCACTTGTCAACCGGCACGTTTCGGTAAGAAAATTGTGTTAATAAGTCGCCTTCTACCGCAGATCTATGGAGTTTGCGCCGTCCTTGTATCTGCCGTGACTTCCCTCAGACACTGGCCTCAAGACACCCGTGGACACACCCCTCCAACTATCAGGTACTATTTAATCTCACTAAAACACTAGCAACACAATAGAAAGATAAGGGATTTCCCAGAATTATCCTAGTAAATGTGTCTAAAAACATCTGAATTTGTCCAAATGCAATCGCCTTTTTTTTTTAAACTTTATTTTAAAAAAAAATAAAAATTCTAGTCCTTCGCTATCAATATCATCATCCACGAATCTTTCATCCTCGCTCAAATTAATGGGGAAATTGTCGTTTTCTCGGTCTGAATAGCTCTTGCTGCTGGAGGCTCCCATTAATAACAATGTGAGGACGTGAGGAGCCCTCACCCTTGTGACGTCATCGTCTGCGACTTCCGGTACAGGCGAGGCTTTTTTATCAGCACCAAAAGTTGCGGACTTTATCGTCGATGTTCTCTACTAAATCCTTTCAGCAAAAATATGGCAAGTATGACATAGAATGGACCTGCTATCTCCGTTTAAATAAGTAAATCTCATTTCAGTCTGCCTTTAAATTGTCCTAATTGTCAATACGATGCTGCTCTGCGATACAGTTCTCAAAGACAGGAGTCAACGGAAAAATAAAAACAGAAGTGCCACCAAAATAAAAGCACAAGACAGGAACTAAAACACTGTACATAGGAAAATACCAAGAAACAGTCATGACCTGCTGTAACATGTCATGACAGCTTGGCAATTACCAATTGCCGAGGGACGTTAGCCGCAAAGGTAAGCGCTACATTGCGTTGAAGACGCGGTCGTTTGCTTGTCAATTTTGCAGGACAGCGAGAATGTGTCATCAACATGCATTACCTCGATATAACGAGCATTAAAAGCTCTATTGTCGGCCAAATCTATATGATTTTAGTTGTATATCATCTAGATCGCACTACCCTACTTTGGCAGAAAGAAAGAAAATGCCTTGCTGTGGAAAAAAAAAAAGTATTCACGTGTTTTCATTTACATGCCAGAGCACCAGGTGGTGCTAAACAACAAAGCATTTTTAGCGTATGACACTTGTATGTAAAGTCATAATGTATATAATGAAAAACTGATGAATTGACAGAAACGTCAAATGGGATTTAAAAAAAAAATGTATATTCTATAAAAATTCACAAAATAATAATAAGGATTCTAACATTTTTTGTGGAAATTACGGAAACTACAGTTAGAATGGGATGTTTAGCTGAGTAAATTTATGAATAAAAATGAGAGATTATAAACATTTGGACACAATTTGTGTGATTTTTGTATATATAAGTAAGCTTATGTCACCAGGCTTTAAATAGTTGTTAAAAAAAAAAATTTGGAAAACAATTGAGATCAAAATAATTTTATGAAAAATAAATAAACAAAACAATTTAATAAATGATTTGAATAAAATACTTTGTGGACTGTTACAAAGATCCAAAGCTGTCAACAAAAAGCCAATGCTATCAAGCTCCAATAAAAAAATAAAATAATCAATTGATTTTAAAAAAACGACAAAAATTAATCAAATTGAAATGTTTTGAAAAAAATACATTAAATACAGTTCCAGAAATTAACTCTTTTCGGCTTAATTGAGCAGCGCTATGTACAAAAGTTTTCAGTCCAAGTTGAGACATTTTCTGAAAATTCTTCTGACTTACCAAACTTTTTAAAGAGTAAAATGCCTCCAAATCTGCTGAAATGCACACAATTATAATATAATAACACTATTATTTCCAGTTTTAACCTGCTCGGTCAATTAGCAAAACTGACAGGAAAGCCCTAACTGACTTATTATCCTTTTTCAATAATGCACAATGAGGCTCTGAAATATTTATTGGCATTTTATTAAGCGTTTATTTATCCAGCGAAGGAGATGCTACAGGGCATCAATTTTTAAACAGCATGCCTTCAGGGACGAAGGCCGGAATAATCGGAAGTGATGAAATGTGCTTTGTGAGAATTGAATTAGAGAGAAAATATGAATGAAAAAAAAAAAAAAAACGCCACCTCATCCGCTTGTGGAAGTGAATGAACAACAGAGTCACTATTAATAGCCGGGTTGAAATGCCAGTGCTGTCAAAATTGCTCTGATCAAAACTTGGTAATTTTGCATTTGCATATATTATGAATTAAGAAGGTCACATGGGAGAAAAACAATCAGTGAACCGTGTAGTGTAACTGCCGCGTCAATGGATTTGACGCAGATCATGTGCTGTGCATTTTGCGTAAATAAGCGTGCTAATGTCAAATAATAAATGACAGGGCTCTTCATATGATTTTTTTTTTTTTTACCACAAATATATTCCAAGCCCCTTGCTGCTCTGTCATTGATAACATAATGGCAAAAATTGCCCTCAAAGACTCACTGTGGTGCGTAGCGTTAGTTTTGGGCTTGTAAACAGTCGTACTGGGATTGAATTCCGTTCAAGAAGATATGCACATTTTGGTTTTAGTATATGTTAAAATTGTTATTTGGCGACAAAAATTTAAATGGTTCAACACTTTATTTATTGTTGTTCAGGAAATATGGGGACATTTTAAAATTTATCTTACCTGCTTTAGCCTTGGTTTTGTTCAAAGAAAATAAAAACCTGATCTCACTTTGTTTCCTATCTCAACAAACTCACATATATGATTCTCTCTTGGTTTGTTTAAGACTGTACTAGGTGAGGAGAAGGAGAATTGTTTTTAAGTTTTAAGTTTATTTCCAACATGCATAACATTACAATATAATAACTCACATTTGTTTTGAATTTCTTATTACATCATGTCTGTAAAGTAGTAGGAAGAAGCTGAGCTTTTCTATTTCATAGCAATTTGTAGTATGTTTGTTCACTTCCTGTTCTCCAGTTCGTGGTCAAAATTGTGTTCAAAACATACACCAAGTTAACTTTCAGTTTTGATCTCCGCTAGAGTTGTACGGTATACCGGTATTAGTATAGTACCGCAATACTAATGAATCATATTTGGTACTGTATCGCCTCTAAAAAGTACCGGTCCCCCGTCGTCGTCATTGCTGTTTTACGAGCATGTTCGGCAGCGCACAATCGCAGAGTACCGGTACTTACAAACAGACAATGTGTGTAGACAGACACTGTCGCTGTCGACAGTGTTTTAGCTACTTCTAAGTCACTAATACACTCGCTGGCACCAACCCGCCCCCCCCTCCTAACCTCCGTGCGTTGGTTGAGGTAGGCGGGGTTGGGGGCGCATGTATAATCTCGCCAAGAGTCACGGATGCACGGCATTATGGGTAATCCCTATGCTGCGTTTATAATGTGCCACAGAGCCAATGCTCTCCAGAAATGTGCTTGGTGTGGGTTCACAGAGTGTGGCGCATATTAGTAAGAGTGTTAAAGTTGTTTATATCACAAACATCAGTGTAAAAGGTATGGCTGTTGACCAAGTATGCATTGCAATCTCGTATAAGAAGCAGTGAAATGCTTGCGTCCGGCCGGCACGCAGACAGCATGGTGTAAAAGGGGGCGCGATGACGTACTGTGGAGCAGACGCAGAATACTTTTTTTTTTTTTTTTTTTCTTCCATCACACTCAATTTTCTACAGCAGGCCATTGATAAGTGCAGGGGTGAAAAGAGGTTTTAAAATTATTACCGCCTGCTTACTTTAACCGCATGCTTTGAATAAGCGCAGGAGTGAGAAGAGGTTTTAAATTAATTAGCGCCCCGGCGGCTATTCAAGGAAATACGGTACTCCTTTTCTGTAGAATAAGTTGTTAATCATCAATTCTAGTCACTTCTCTATTACGACAGCCTTAGGAAACAAAACTATAACTTGTAAAAGGGAGGGTCCCAATATTTTGAACATGTTTTGGTACAAAACATGCATCAAATCTTATTCAAATTGGTTACAAAAGTATACAAATAGTTTTATGATAGGGGGGCCTGAAAATAAAATTCACCTTAGGGCCCCAATTTAGCTAGCCTTGGTCAAGCGCCATAGACTGCATAATTTCCACACCGCAGAGTTAATGAGCATTTAATTTGTGTGTGACCATGTCAATATTCCTCTCAAAAGCGAGCCAATGAAAGCCTGCAAGACTTTGGGCTTCACGCAGCTTGGCCCATAAATAGAAACATGCCACCCCCTGCAGGCTAGGGTTCACCCGCCACAGCCAGCCTCGTTTCAATTCAAGGCTGGTCTAATCCCCTCGCTGAGCTGAGGCTCGCACCAGTCTCACTGCGAGCAAGGCCAGTGGCCAGCGCTTTGATCCTTTGTAACAACAGTGACCAAACCACATTGCCTTCGAAAAGTCCGGGCGCCCACCATCGGCCTCCAACTCCTGTCTTTTTTCCTCCCCGGCCGATGCCCTGTTGTGCTTTGTGTGAATGTGTATCTTCCAACATCCTCCATTAAACTCAAGACTCGGCTAGATATGAAAATGTGCAGAAGTCTTGTTTTCAACTCCGATGTTTGCCCAAAAGTTGATACTCTCTTTGCTGCTTCCATTCAGAGATGGAAGGGAAATTAGCAAAATAAAACAAGAACTTTGGCCAAAAAGACACACACATAAAATGTTGGGTTAAAAAAGAACCCAATTTTAACTCAGCTGGTGCTTAAGAAAAGGACAAACCCATTTTTTGAGTTATTTTAACTCAACATTTTGGGTTAATCCAACTTTTGCGTTGAATTATTTAATTAAAAAGTTGAGTTACGATAATTTCATGTTGTGATATTTCCAACAAAACTATTGGGTTGAATTATTTAACCCAAAAGTTGAGTTATACTAACTCAATGTTGGGTGATTGTAAATAATGAGATTAATCCACAATAAAATTCCCTTCAAGAAAAAATTAAACTTTTAAGGGTTTTTCATAGTCATCATTGTCACCGACGTCCCACTGGGTGTGAGTTTTCCTTGCCCTTATGTGGGCCTACCGAGGATGTCGTAGTGGTTTGTGTTGTGGTTTGTGCAGCCCTTGAAACACTAGTGATTTAGGGCTATATAAATAATCATTGATTGATTGATTGAATTAAAAAAAGCTTTTTACTCAAAAATGCATTACTCGTTGAAAAACAACCAAAAATTATTCATAATTTTGAAAACACAGAAATTGAGTTAAAATAATACCCTTATAACCCCAAAAATGGATTGCTCTTCACAAAAATAACTTCAAAATTCCACCCAACACTATCGATCCATCCACAGAGTAGCAACTCATAAATTGGGTTATCAAAATAACCCAGCATATTTTAGTGTGCAGAACCACAGGCTTTGGGCTTATTATTTGATATATTTATTTTTAGTCAGAGGGCCAGGCTAATTTTATCAATTGTATTTTATTAAATAATTTCCCCCCCAAAATATATATATTTTTGTTAATTGGAAATCCATTAATAAAGTTATATCTTATTTTATATTGTATTATATATATTTTTAATTGTTTGTTCTTTGTTGTACTGATAATCATTCCATTATTTAATTTATTATATTTAATTTTTATCCCCAGAAAATGTCATGTTCTTTAATATTAATAGTAATAATAATAGTACAGTACATTTTTTCCCGTTTTCGTAATAGTAACCTATTCCATCATTTAATTAAACTTATTTTTATTAATTTTATTTTATTTCTTAGGTTTTGAATTGTGCATGTTTTTTTTGTAATGATAATCCATTCCAGTATTTATTCTAGTTATTTTTTATCCCCAGAAAATGTCATGTTTTTCAATAATAGTAGTATTATATTATTATTATTTTTTGTAATAGTAACCCTTTCCATTATTTAATCATTTTTTTGTATTCTTTTTATTTTATTTGTTTTTAAATTGTGTGTTCTTTTTTTGTGATTATCAATCAATCATTCAATCAATGTTTACTTATATAACCCTAAATCACGAGTGTCTCAAAGGGCTGCACAAGCCACAACGACATCCTCGGCTGAGATCCCACATAAGGGCAAGGAAAAACTCAACCCAATGGGATGACAATGAGAAACCTTGGACATTGAGTGGATCTAACATAATAGTCTGAGAGTCCAGTCCATCGTGGATCTAACATAATAGCGTGAGAGTCCAGTCCATAGTGGATCTAACATAATAGTGAGAGTCCAGTCCATAGTTGATCTAATATAATAGTGCATAGTCCATAGTTATAACCGGTTCCATTATGTAATTTAATCTATTTTATTTGATCTTTTCCCCAAGCATGTCATGTTCTTGTTGTAATATTAATCTGATCTAATATAAAAATTTGTATCTAGATTTTTTTTTTTTTTTTCCTGAAATAATTTTGTTCATTGTGTATTTTTATGATTTAATTAAATGTATATTTTATTTTGTTGCCTTAAAAATTTACATATTTTTTGTCATAACAATTAAATTATTTATTTAATTTCAATTGAATTGAATTTTATTGAAAAAAAAAAAAAGTATTATATGTATATAATAATTATATGTATATATATGTTCCCCAGCTTGCACAATTTTCTTTTTTCATGAATTATGTATCTAGATAAAGACACTTGTTGCATTTTGGATGTATTGTCTAGTAATTAGCAAGCGCTTCAGCTCGTCACATTTGCACGTAAAACATTTTTGCCATCATTGCTTGTGTCAGGCTTAACTATTTTGTTAAATAGCTTTGGTCAATTTTAGTTAAAACTGCTTTTATATCAAACCTGCGCATGCTTTGTATCATACCCGATTTTATTGAAAAAATTAGAACTGAAGTCATGAAAATCCATTATTTTCTTTGTCAGGTTCAAACACTGATGACATCTGTTAAACAAGACAAGAAGCAAATAATTAAACCGAGACAGAATTCAATTTGGCTCAATAGAGGAGAAACGTGTCGACCTGTAACCTCTTACAGTGTCACCCACAGTCTGCCAAAAGACTGCACGCCTCTTTCTTTTATTTGGACCTTCCCTGACTACATGGCCACAGCTGTTTCTAAGGGGACGAGGGTTGTATACAGTTCACAGAAAAAGTCGTAAACAGTTCACAAAAAAGGTCGGTTCAAAAAAGAGGTTTGTAAACCAGTTCAAAAAGAGGTTCGTTAAACAGTTAAAAAAAGGTGGTTCAAAAAGAGTTTGTCTGGAACTTGGGCAGATCCTTCCTTCTCTCCGGTTTGTAGTCCTTGTGTAAAACAATATCTTTCTGTTGATTATAATACATGAAAGAAACCAAAACACCTTCATGTTGCCCTCCCCCCCTTCCCAGTGGAGTTTTACGAGCCGTACTCTTAGTATGTTTCAAAGACAGCTTTTGCTTCTCACCGGGCACTCAATGTAACACAAAGTTTATGTGATAACGTAGAAACAATTATTCTAACATTCTTAGACCGCCTTTACACATTGGTCAAGTCAGCAATTTGCCGCGGGAGAGAAAAAATCCCTTGATCCGTCCCTGATTTACATACATCCATCCATCCATCCATCATCTTCCGCTTATCCGAGGTCGGGTCGCGGGGGCAACAGCCTAAACAGGGAAACCCAGACTTCCCTCTCCCCAGCCACTTCGTCTAGCTCTTCACGGGGGATCCCGAGGCGTTCCCAGGCCAGCCGGGAGACATAGTCTTCCCAACGTGTCCTGGGTCTTCCCCGTGGCCTCCTACCGGTTGGACGTGCCCTAAACACCTCCCTAGGGAGGCGTTCGGGTGGCATCCTGACCAGATGCCCGAACCACCTCATCTGGCTCCTCTCGATGTGAAGGAGCAGCGGCTTTACTTTGAGTTCCTCCCGGATGGCAGAGCTTCTCACCCTATCTCTAAGGGAGAGCCCCGCCACCCGGCGGAGGAAACTCATTTCGGCCGCTTGTACCCGTGATCTTATCCTTTCGGTCATGACCCAAAGCTCATGACCATAGGTGAGGATGGGAACGTAGATCGACCGGTAAATTGAGAGCTTTGCCTTCCGGCTCAGCTCCTTCTTCACCACAACGGATCGGTACAACGTCCGCATTACTGAAGACGCCGCACCGATCCGCCTGTCGATCTCACGATCCACTCTTCCCTCACTCGTGAACAAGACTCCTAGGTACTTGAACTCCTCCACTTGGGGCAGGGTCTTCTCCCCAACCCGGAGATGGCACTCCGGGTTGGGGAGAAGACCCTGCCCCAAGTAAATGCTGTCTAGGTTTGTGCATCTACTTGTAGTATTAGTATTAGTAGTGCTGTTGTACTTGATTATGTGACTTACTCACCTGCCCAGTGCTGTGTTCACAGAAGAAGAAAAGGGGCAAACGACAACACATTAATTAATTAGAATGTTGCACTGCGAGGAGATCGTCTCTACTTAGACTACCTGTCTGTTATTTGCCGCTGCTGGAAATAGCCGAAGTAAAGCGTTGAAAATCACTTTGCAGAGTGTGAAATGGTGCAATTGGCGTGAGTTCATGCAAATGAACGTACGCTAAAATTAGAGCCCCTTCCTGCTAACGCGACCCCCAAGAAACACTCCAATGCCCATCCACACAGCCTTTTTAAGGACTTTTTGAACAATATGAATTAATTATCTTCAGGACAAATAACTTGAGTCTAAATACTTGAATCTTGGTAATATTGATATTTTTAGCATGTACTTTAGATACAATTTTTTTTTTTAATTCATTGCATTTTTTTCAACAATATCTCATATGAATGACTGTTTTGTTAATTTGTGTATCATTCAGGGGATTATCGAGAGTACAAGGGTGCTTGCTGTCAGATTAGAGAAAGAAACACTAGTCGTACTACAAACTAGAGGTGGGGGAAATAATCGATTTTTAGATCCATTGCAATTCAGACATAGACGATCATCCATCCATCTTCTTCCGCTTATCCGAGGTCGGGTCGGAGGGGCAGAAGCCTAAGCAGGGAAGCGCAGACTTCCCTCTCTCCAGCCACTTTGTCCAGCTCTTCCCGGGGATTCCCGAGGTGTTCCCAGACCAGCTGGGAGACATAGTTTTCCCAACGTGTCCTGGGTCTTCCCAGTGGCCTCCTACCGGTCGGACGTGCCCGAAACACCTCCCTAAGGAGGCGATGTGGAGGAGCAGCGGCTTTACTTTGAGCTGCTCCCGGATGGCAGAGTTTCTCACCCTAACTCTAAGGGAGAGCCCCGCAACCCGGCGGAGGAAACTCCTTTCGGCCGCTTGTACCCTTGATATTGTCCTTTCGGTCATGACCCAAAGCTCATTATCATAGGTGAGGATGGGAACGTAGATCGACCGGTAAATTGAGAGCTTCGCCTTCCGGCTCAGTTCTTTCTTCACAACGGATCGATACAGCGTCCGCATTACTGAAGACGCCGCACCGATGCGCCTGTCGATCTCACAATCCACTCTCCCCTCACTCGTGAACAAGACTCTGAGGTATTTGAACTCCTCCCCAACCCGGAGATGGCACTCCACCCTTTTCCGGGCGAGAACCATGGACTCGGACTTGGAGGTGCGGAAACTCATCCCAGTCGCTTCACACTCGGCTGCGAACCGATCCAGTGAGAGCGGAAGATCCTGGCCAGGTGAAGCCATCAGGACCACATCATCTGCAAAAAGCAGAAACCTAATCCCGCATCCACCAAACCGGATCCCTTCAACGCCTTGACTGCGCCTAGAAATTCTGTCCATAGACGATTAGTAAACGTCAATAATTTATGTATTTATTGAAAACAAAGTAATGATTATTAATGGACAAAATGAAAGGTTGAAAAGCCACCAAAGGTCTCCTGAAGTTAAGGTACCAATGAAACCTCTTTGATGATCAGCACATATGAAAGGTGGTGTCATAACATCACCTCGCCGCACATCATATCTGACCGCTCGCACCACCACCGCCTCGCCCGCCCCCCTTTCGGGTCTTTCCGTGTTCTCCGTCAGAGCGCCCTTGCTGTTGTGTGACACAAGAGAGAAATTAGAAAAGGGTGAGGAGAGGAAGAAGCCTTTCCTGACAGGCCCCGTGACAGCGGCTTTAATCACGACAGCGCCGCCATTTGTGCTGTCAGCACAAATAGGGACAGTCGCCAGGGGGAAGGAAGTGTGTGTTCAACACTTACATGAGTGAAGACTGCCTCTTATAGCGCCTTTTGAAAACACGGTGAGGCGCCTTCGAGACTCTTCATTAGGTACACCTGCACGTTCCAGGACAAAACCATCACAAAAATGATAATGCACCATTTTGATTGGCATTCAGAGACGACAGTATTTTACAAAACAAAACCCCAAACCAGTGAAGTTGGCATGTTGTGTATATCGTAAATAAAAACAGAAAACAATGATTTGCAAATTCTTTTCCACTTATATTAAATTGAATAGACTCCAAAGACAAGATATTTAATGTTCGAACTGAGAAACATATATTTTTTTGGCAAGTCATTAACTTAAAATTTAATGGCAGCAACAAATTATAAAAAAGTTGGCACATGGGCATTTTTACCACTGTGTTAAATGGCTTTTCCTTTTAACAATACTCAGTAAATGTTTGGGAACTATGGAGACTAACTTTTTAAGTTTTTCAGGTGAAATTCTTTCCCATTCTTGCTTGATGTACAGATTAAGTTGTTCAACAGTCCGGGGTCTCCGCTGTAGCATTGTAGGCTTATTGCGCCACCCATTTTCAATGGGAAACAGGTCTGGACTACAGGCAGGCCAGTCTAGTGCCTGCACTCTTTTACTATGAAGCCACGCTGTTGTACCACGTGGCTTGACATTGTCTTGCTGAAATAAGCAGGGGCGTCCATGATAATGTTGCTTGGATGACAACATGTGTTGCTCCAAAACCTGTATGTACCTTTCAGCATTAGTGGTGCCTTCACAGATATATAAATTACCAATGCTTTTGGCACTAATACACCCCCATACCATCACAGATGCTGGATTTTGAATTTTGCGTTTATAACAACCTGGATGGTTCTTTTCCTCTTTGTTTCGGAGGACACAACGTCCACAGTTCCCCCAAAAATTTGAAATGTGGACTCTTCAGACCACAGAACACTTTTCCACTTTGCATCAAGCCATCTTAGATAAGCTCGTACCCAGCGAAGCGGAGGGCGTTTCTGGGTTTTGTCGATAAATGACCTTCACTTTGCATAGTAGAGTTTTAACTTGCACTTACATATGTAGCGACAAACTGTAGTTACCGAAAGTGTTTTTCTGAAGTGTTCCCGAGGCCATGTGGTGATATCCTTTACACACTGATCTCGATTTTTGATGCAGTACCGCCTGAAGGATAAAAACTCCGTAATATCATCTCTTTCGTGCAGTGATTTCTCCAGATTCTCTGAACTTTTTGATGTAATTACTGACCGTAGATGGTGAAATCCCTAAATCCCTTGCAAAAGCTCGTTGGGAAATGTTCTTAAATTGTTCGACAATTTGCGCACACATTTTTTCACAAAGTGGTGACCCTCGCTCCATCCTTGTTTGTGAATGACTGAGCATTTCATGAAAGCTGCTTTTCTACCCAATCATGGCACCCACCTGTTCCCAATTAGCATGTTCACCTGTGGGATGTTCCTTATACTGTAAGTGTTTGATGAGTAGTCCTCAACTCGTTCAGTCTTTTTAGCCACTTGTGCCGGCTTTTTTGAAACATGTTGCAGGCATCAAATTCCAAATGAGCTAATATTTGCTAAAAATAAAGTTTTTCAGGTTGAACGTAAAGTATCTTGTCTTTGTAGTCTATTCAATTGAATATAAGTTGATAAAGATTAGAAAATATTTGTATTCTGTTTTTATTTACGATGTACACAACGTACCAACTTCACTGGTTTTGGGTTTTGTAGGTTGTAGACTTAAAATTATTAGGTCAGGACAATTTCAGTTGTTGTTTTGGCTTGTTTACTTTATTGCAAGAGAGCATGCTTACTGATACTACCACTTCTGAAAAATAATTATGGATTCTTCAGTCGTCGAGGATATTCATTTAGTTGTTGGAGTAAGATTGATGAAATATATTGTTTGTCACTGGTTAAGTCCATGCCTCAGAGACTGCAAGCTGTTATAAAAGCCAGAGGGTACCAGTTGTGCTACTAGTGCTGTACATATTGTAGCCATATTACAAAAGAGGTCAGTTAAAATAATACATCACGTTGGATATAGAGAACCTTCAAACCATTTATTTATAAAATTAAAAACATTAACATTTAATGATTTGATGCATGCAGCACGGTGTGTGAGGGGTTAGTGTGTCTGCCTCACAATACGAAGGTCCTGAGTAGTCCTGGGTTCAATCCTGGGCTCGGGATCTTTCTCTGTGGAGTTTGCATGTTCTCCCCGTGACTGCGTGGGTTCCCTCCGGGTACTCCGGCTTCCTTCCACCTCCAAAGACATGCACCTGGGGATAGGTTGATTGGCAACACTAAATTGGCCCTAGTGTGTGAATGTGAGTGTGAATGTTGTCTATCTGTGTTGGCCCTGCGATGAGGTGGCGACTTGTCCAGGGTGTAGACCGCCTTCCGCCCGATTGTAGCTGAGATAGGCACCAGCATCCCCCGCGACCCCAAAGGGAATAAGCGGTAGTAAGTGGATGGATGGATTTGATGCATTTGCAATTAGCTAAAATGGTGTTCAGAGCAAACTATAACCTGCTACCCAAGAATGTACAACAATTCCTCTCAACATAAGAGAAGAAATATAACCTTGGGGAAAATCTTATGTACATTTGTATGCATGTGCAACACTTAAGACCTTTAGCATATCTGTATGGGGAATTAAAATATGGAATACTTTAACAATGTACCAAACATTTTCAACCTCATTAAAAATGAGATATTGTTAGTTATCTCATGATGTCAGTCATAACTTACTATACTTAACTCTTTAAGTACAGTAACTTAACTGCTGTGTTTATGCTACGTTTATCGTTTAAAAAGTGTTGCAAATGGAGAACAGGAAGTGAGCACGTGTTTGTAATTGCTGTGAAATGGAAAAGGCGTAGGATTATATATAGCTTTGCTTCTCCCTAATTCTTTTTGGACATGTTATAATGAGAACATGTAAATATGCAAAATATCAATCAATCAATCAATGTTTACTTATATAGCCCTAAATCACTAGTGTCTCAAAATATATGATGTATTCTACTGTAACCGTAGGCATGTTCTAAATAAACTTAAGCCATAACCAACATTGATTTGAGTGTTTCTTAAAGGCATAGAGTTTCCAATGGAAATTACTAAAGTTGAGTGCTATGTCTGTTATCTGCTTTCTATCAAATTAAAAGTAAACTGCACTTTTTTGTGGGGAATATTGCCCATCAGTCACAATCCTTAGGTAAGACACGAACACATTTTTCTTTTTTATGCATTCTAAATAGTAAACAAATGCAATCAAAAGTCCACTGACAAAGGAGCTTATGGTAGTAGTTCTATTCTGCCTATAAAGCCTGTTAAAAAAAACATCCAAACACCTCCATTAAGGTTTTAAATACAAGATGTATTTTTGTAATGTAGTAATAGGGTACATTCATAATAACATTTAATATTTACATATGTTGATCCTTTTAGGATTACGCGGCACATTAATTTCAAAAGTGCTTCATGGCGTTTATTTTTTCCCCCCCCAACTACATCACTGACAAAACATCACTTACTGTACAATATCTGCTGTCATTAGGATGCCGACTGATATGTTTTCGTTGTATCCCGTTTTGATGAAAAACGACTCCTAATTATCACGAGGAAAAGGCGAGCGTAACCAGGCATCTTTTTGTGTCGTTTTTCCACCATTTCCGGGTCTAACTTGGCTGTCAAAGTGTACCAGGTTGTCGGACTACATGCTCATCCTTCTACTATCCAGGTGAGAATTAAAGAACCACCGATAGTCAGACACACAGTAGGTGTGGTGAAAGTATCCTCTGTATCCGACCCATCCCCTTGTTCCACCCCCTGGGAGGTGAGGGGAGCAGTGAGCAGCAGCTGTGGCCACGCTCGGTAATTATTTCAGTGATTTAACCCCCAATTTCAACCCTTGATGCTGAGTGCTAAGCAGGGAGGTAATGGGTCCCATTTTTCATAGTCTTTGGTATGACTTGGCTGGGGGTTGAACTCACAACCTACAGATCTCAGGACGGACACTCTAACCAAAAGGCCACCGAGCAGAGGCATGATTTATGATCTACAATAAACTTCCACGAGCAGGGAAGCGAGAAAAGCAGCTGACCAGTCGATCATGTCAACATAGGCACACACGCTTGTGATAACGGCGACGCTATAAATCAGGACGCTCAAATTCAATTTACCGGGGGGCCACTGGATGCAGAAACTGGGTGAGGCTGGGCCGCAAGAAAAGATTTCTTAAAAAAATCTAACATGCATTTTTCAATGAATTCACCTTCTTTGAATGGCTTTCCCGCCCTAGCAACATACTTGCCAACTCTCCCGTTCTTTCCGGGAAACACCCGAATATCAGTGCCCCTCCCGACAATCTCCCGGGGCAATCATTCTCCCGGTTTCCACCCGGACAACAATATATTGTACAATATACACCCCCGCCGCCCCAACCCTGCCCCCTATTGTAGCCCGGAAGAGTTAGGGCTGCATTGGATTCTGGGTATTTGTTCTGTTGTGTTTATGTTGTGTTACGGTGCAGATGTTCTCCCAAAATGTGTTTGTCATTCTTGTTTGGTGTGGTTTCACAGTGTGGCAAATATTTGTAACAGTGATAAAGTTGTTGATATCCCCACCCTCAGTGTGACCTGTATGGCTGTTGATGAACTATGTCTTGCAGTCACTTACTGTGTCTTCAGAAGCCAAATACAACATGTGGCTGGGCTGGCATGCTGTTTGTAAAGATTGTAGAGGATGTTAAAGGCAGTGCCTCCACGGTGCCCCGTTATTATCATTGTTAGGGGGGAATTCGGGAGAATAATTACCCCTGGAGTGGCACTGACACCTGGGAGTCCCCGGGAAAAAGCAAGGGTATAAAAATATGACGCTGTAAAGCGTTATTCATTCAAAACTCGCAGGCCGCACAAACATAAAATTTTCATATTAAGTTGCGGGCCGCAATCGGGCCGCGGGCCGCGTGTTTGCAACCCCCGTTATAGATGGTTTGTGTGTGTTAACGCTTATAGTAATGATATCACTTTTTGGGTGGTTAGAGGACCTCACATTGGCTCCGTCGTTAGCTGACTTTTGTTACGTTTATGTACAAGTTAGAATTTAAAAAAAATCTATACATCCGTCGTCTTGTCTTTCAGAATGATTGTGAACGATAGGGAAAATGTAAAAAAAAAAAGTGTAGTTTCCCTTCCAACAGCTGAATGAACATCCTCCAAGTTTGGTGATTCCATACTTTTCAATGGTTGTACTTTAAATCCTTTTTTTATGTTGGCTTTTGTAAATAAACTTTACTTTAATCAGCAGCAAAGGATTCAGAATGTGCGCAGATGAGGTAATAAACCTTTTTTAAAGGGTCCTCTGTGCGTAATATTTCGCGCATGGTGAAAAAAGGGAGGAAACGGGGTGGTGTAGTTGCACTGTAGTGACAATGCTGCAATGCTGCGTGTAAAATATATGACAGCATACTTTAATATGTGGTAGGGGGGGTTGGCGAGCTGAAAAGAAAAGCGTATTTATCGCCACACACCAGCACTGGTACAGAGTAATCCTGCCTGCAGCCTCCACCATGACGATCGCAAACAACACACAGGAGCACACTGGTATTCATGTGCTCACACAAATAACACACACACACACTTTTCATCTTGAGGCTTTGAGGAGTGCAGTGTTCCAAATAATGATGATACTGCAGGAACATAGGAACACATAACCTCACTTTATCCCCAAAATATTAGCAACAGCTCTGACAAGCACAGTAACAAACATGTTGATACAAGCATGTGGAGCTGGGAGTTGTGTTGTATAGTATAGTATATGTGCAGTGTATTTACTGCGTTGTACTGACATTGGCTGTGTTTGTTCTGTAGTATACGGAAAAATGCATTAAATTTGAGAAAAAGTATGATTACAATATATAGAATATAAGGCCAAAGACATGCTTTTTATCTAGAAGTGTTCAGATGCAACTTTTTCACTTCCGTTATGATACTGATATCGGAGCCCTGAGTCTTGGCTAACAGGGCTCGAATTGAACCACGGAAACTTCGGCAAAAGCTGCGACCGCCCTCGTCATTTGCTGTAAGCCCGAAAAAATTGACCAACATATGGCGTGACAGCCTTTGACTTTTTACTTGTTAATGGTTTGTGTAGATTTTGACACCGGTGAGCTACAAGCGTGTAGTGAAGCATGCTTAGCTATTCCTAGTCCCGCAGGGATGATACTTGTAAGAAACTTACTTTGTTACCAAGGAGACCAGAATTAATGATTTCAAAGTAGCTAAAACACTGCCGACGGCGGATTGATGTTAGCCGCTAACTAGCTATGTTTTAAAGCACCCCTTCCTCTGGGTGTTCCAGTGTTATAACTTCACCTTTACCTTTAGTTTTTAAGCCGAAATGCGTCCGTTCTCCCTTTTCTGTCTGCACACTTTGTCTGTTTGTAAGTACTCTGTGATTGTGTGCCGCCGAACATGCTCGTCTGCTCATAAACCAGCAATGACACAACGTGACATTGACGCAGGTGCGGGGGTGTGCGGGACCAGTACTTTTCAGAGACTGTACCGTACCGAGAATTAGTCATTAGTTTTGCGGTACTATACTAATACCGGTATACCGTACAACCTGAGTATATATATATCACTGTGTGCGGGCGTGTGTGTGTGTGTGTGTGTGTGTATATGTATATATATATATACATATATATATTGATCAAGTGAAATTAGAGAACAATGGTAGGTATGAAAAAACAGTGACATAATTTATTGTTAACCATCTGGAATGGACTAACGCTGTCTTTAAGATGAAGTGACTCTTAGTGGCCTTAACAATTTATAAACTCAAGCCCATGACGCAGTTAGTTGAATGATGCGAACGTGTTTGTTTACTGGATACTTTTTTTTTTTATAACACTTCTGCCTTAGATTCTTTGGATATTAAGTAATATGCAGCATTAATTTTTTGCTACTTGTTTGTATTGACAAAATCGCAGTTTCAGACTGCAACATTGTTCAATTACGAACAAATATATATATCTAGCTTAAATGCTATTGTGTGCTTAGCTGTTGTGCAGCTGTTAGCTCCTTGTAGTCTGTAGCTTTCCATGTTTACCTTTTGTAAATGACTTCACTAAAATAGAAGAAAAGACACCCCTACTTATATCTTAGGTTTTTACACTGACACCAATGACTTCATCCTTAGCCAGTCAGAGCTTTTCCTTCTAATCCTCACACACACAACTTTCCTGGGGACAAAACCTAGTCTTTTTTGATTGCCCTAAAAAGTTTGTCCACAAACATGCCTTAAAAAAGAGTGGTCGTCTTTTATTGGGGTCAGTAAAGTTACAATTCAGCAGTACTAGTTGACACTTTGGGATCCATCACTAAAGTAATCTGGAAATGTTTAAGGAGTGTTTCTACACGGCTCACGTCAAATTGTCCAAAGAAATCAAATTTGGTCCACCAAAGCCACATTAAAATCACCTGAGAGTCTGTAATCTCTTAGATTCCCCTCTAAGGAAATCCCAATTCATTAGCTTTTATTGGCAGCTGATTCAGCACGCACTGTGGGAATTCCTTAATGGAATAAAAAAAGCTTCCTGTATAAAAAGAAACGCTTACCCAGCTGTCTCGTTATAACCCAAAATGGGTAGGTGGTGTTTATTTTGAGGCGATGACGTTCGCCTCCAGTCAATGTGCGGTGCGTCTTGACAATGTACCACTTTAAGTAATTTTTACTATCTAAATGTATCGTTGGGGGAAAATAAACGGGAATATATATATATATGTATATATTTTTTTTATATCCGATTGCTGTAAAAGTAATGGTTTTGAAATAATATTATTTGCTTATCTTTGCATTATTTTTCTTTCTGAACTGGTCCAATTTGAAAACCGGTAAATGTTCTGGTCGAGATATGAATTCACAAGGAGCAATACTTTGTACTGCTATCTCATGCCCAACGTAATAATATTACCAGTCTACAAGTATCGATTTTGCCCCTCGGTTGAGTTCTAAAACGATGGAAACTAACTAAGTGTTATCAGACTATAAGAAAGAAAACAGGTTTTTGAAGCACAATTGCATTTTTTTTTTTCATATTGAAATAATGATATTACTATATTTGATGTTTACAGGGGCATTTATGAAAACCTTTTTCCAAAACACAATATATAATGTGAGATATAACAGGATAATGCATACATTTGTCATTAAAAAAAAAAAAAAAGTTTAAAAAAAGTGGGACGCCAAAAATTTACTGTGGGACCCCATTTTCATGACTTGACGGGGCCCCATTTTGAAAATTCCTAGCGCCAACGCTGATGGAGTATTGGTGCGTGCAAAACAGCAGCAGGCGGCTATGGTCTGCGGGCCGGTTCTAATACTAATCAAATATAATCCCGGGGGCCACATTTTTTAAATTCAAGTACCCCCTACTTAGAGCAAAGCGTTTTTGGTTGAATAAAAGAGATAAAGAAGTAAAATACAGCACTATGTCATCAGTTTCTGATTTATTAAATTGTATAACAGTGCAAAATATTGCTGATTTGTAGTGGTCTTTCTTGAACTATTTGGAAAAAAAGATATAAAAATAACAAAAAACTTGTTGAAAAATAAATAAGTGATTCAATTATAAATAAGATTTTTACACATAGAAGTAATCATCGACTTAACGTTGTCAGGCTGGCCACTGACAGTTTCTTTGTGTTTTAGTTATTTCCTCTGTGTTTAGTATTTCCTGTCCTTAGTTCCTGTCAGCACTCTTATTTTGGTTCAGCTTCCTGTTTGTCTCCCTGTGTGCTGTTTTCCCCTCAGCTGTGACTGATTGGCACCCGGCCACACCTGGCGTCAATCAGCCCGCTCCTATTTTACCTGCTTTGTTCCTCCAGTCAGTGCTGGATTATTGTCATGTCGATGTCGCTCTTGTCGTTGCTACCTGTCGTGTCGTATCTTTGCAGCGTAGCGATAAGCTATATTTGTTTGATGTTTGTAGCTTACTGTTTTTTGTTCCCTGCTTCCAGTTTGTTCTTTAATTTTACAAGTACGACTTCTGTTTCCTGCTAGATACCTTTTAGCTTCCACGCTAGGCCTTTTGTTTGTTATCCGCCCATGTGCGCGCTTTTTGTTTGTACCTTTTGTTTGTTTTTGTCTTAGTATTTAAATTAAATCATGTGCATCCTTTCTTCTATACATCTTGGGTTTCGTCACAAACTAACATTGACAAAAGTGCCCTCTTTGGGGATTGTAATAGAGATCCATCTGGATTCATGAATTTAATTCTAAACATTTCTTCACAAAGAAAAGAAATCTTTAACATCAATATTTTTGAAATATGTCCACAAAAAATCCAGCCGTCAACACTGAATATTGCATTGTTTCATTTCTTTTCACAGTTTATGAACTTACATTCATATTTTTTTGATTAGTCAATAAATATATTTATGAATACTTTTTGAATTGTTGCTATTTTTACAATATTAAAAAAAAATTCTCACGTACCCCTTGGCATACCATCAAGTACCCCCTGGGGTTCGCGTACCCACATTTGAGAACCACTGCCATAGATAATACATCCGCGGGCCAGATCCGGCCCACGGGTCTTGACTTTGACACCCCTGGTGTAGACTGAAGTCACATTTTAAATAACTTGATTCCAATTGGATTCAGGACTGCCTCCTGATTTGGCCTGAATCTGATGCGAAAAGGTCAGATTTAAAGCACTTTGGATGGTTTACAATGGCAAAAAAATCAGATTTGTGTCACTTGAGGGTAAAAAAATGGATTTGGTGTGCAGTGTAAACAGGGCCTGAGAGTGTCTTCCGTCCCTGAAATGGTTGTTAGCCAGTGAAATGTCCGACTGCAGAACTCGGATCCCCTCGTGTCTTTTCCTGTCACTTCCGATTACTCTCATTTTCCTCACACTCGACCTCTCCCTCTCCTTGCCCCGGTGCTGCTTATTCCCCATTTCCCTCCATCTACCACCTTCTCCTGGACCTCGGTCTTTCTATTTGACTCTAGATTGGGTCATGGATTATTCATGTGGAGGTGATGCAAAAAATCTGACTCTTTCTAAGGAAAAGTGTGCCTACGAAAAAAAAAAAAAGCAAACCCCTCCCGAAATAAATCAAGGCAAAGATAAAGAAATCATTGTCATAGTTGTGGCATGTAGTAACTGTCAGCAGAAGACTTTCGCCAAGGACGCTCACTCCTGGCGAGGCTTCTAGCGCTGGCAGCCAAAGGAAAGACCCTGGCTCTCGGCCACGGTAGAGGACATTGAATCTCCATTCCAACTCGAGATGAAACTCATCAAAAAACGGCCTATGTACCGTTAAGTGCATTTTGTCAGGCGTTTGCTAACCTCATCTCTACTATAAATGTGATAAAATCACATCATTACATCATCAGGCGTAGGGTTTTACAAAGAAATGTGCAAAATGTGATGTGAAACCTTTGCAAAAATGTTTCTGAAGTCAACCGTTTGATTTATTCAGTGAGGAGACACACACTGAGAACTACAAGTGTGTGTGTCTGTGGTGGAACAACACGATAGTCACCCCTGATGTGAGCTGGGGAAAACCTGCGTAGGATTCCCATCTGCTCAGCACCACAGTTATGGCTCGGATCCAATATGTAAACACACGCAAAACTCATTCACAAAGTCGTTCAGACTGAGTGTGTGGCGTCTGAGAAACGCCTTAGTCGATTCACAGAAGTGAGCAACTTAGACCTTTGAAAGTCACCTAAGACAAAAGTCATTGGGCTGGTTATCAGTACTTCAAGGCACCAGTTGCACCTTCTTCATGGCCAAGGTTTTAAAAGGATGTTTCCAAACTGTAAAAGTCTCAGATTCGGGGGTATGAAAGCCTCCACATTTGGTGGTTCAACATGGTGGTGCAGAATGGTGGTACAAAACAGCATCCATTAGTTTGTTTTAAAGCAAGGGTGTCCAAACATTTTGGATTGGGGCCCGCATTGTACTAAACAAATTTGGCCGGGGGCTGAAAGCATGTAAAGTAACTACAGTACATATATGTACACACATTTATAGTATATACGTATACAGTACATATGTATACTTATATAGTATATAAATATATATGTGAAAAGGTACAAGTACCAAAATATTGATATCGGGACAACTTAAATTCTTGTATATAGTATATACATATATATCTGTACATATTTGTATACATGTGCATACAGTATTGTACAAACCCCGTTTCCATATGAGTTGGGAAATTGTGTTAGATGTAAATATAAACGGAATACAATGATTTGTAAATCCTTTTCAACCCATATTCAATTAAATGCACTGCAAAGACAAGATATTTGATGTTCAAACTCATAAACTTTATTTTTTTTGCAAATAATAATTAACTTATAATTTCATGGCTGCAACACGTGCCAAAGTAGTTGGGAAAGGGCATGTTCACCTCTGTGTTACATCACCTTTACTTTTAACAACACTCAATAAACGTTTGGGAACTGAGGAAACTAATTGTTGAAGCTTTGAAAGTGGAATTCTTTCCCATTCTTGTTTTATGTAGAGCTTCAGTCGTTCAACAGTCTGGGGTCTCCGCTGTCGTATTTTACGCTTCATAATGTGCCACACATTTTCGATGGGAGACAGGTCTGGACTGCAGGTGGGCCACGAGAGTACCCGCACTCTTTTACTACGAAGCCATGCTGTTGTAACACATGGCTTGGCATTGTCTTGCTGAAATAAGCAGGGGCGTCCATGATAACGTTGCTTGGATGAAATTTGTTGCTCCAAAACCTGTATGGACCTTTCAGCATTAATGGTGCCTTCACAGATGTGTAAGTTACCCATGCCTTGGCCACTAATACACCCCCATACCATCACAGATGCTGGCTTTTGAATTTTGCGCCTATACCAATCCGAATGGTTATTTTCCTCTTTGTTCTGGAGGACACCACGTCCTCTGTTTCCAAATATAATTTGAAATGTGGACTCAACAGACCACAGAACATTTTTCCACATTGCATCAGTCCATCTGAGATGAGCTCGGCCCAGAGAAGCCGGCGGTGTTTCAGGGTGTTGTTGATAAATGGGTTTGACTTTGCAGAGTAGAGTTTTAACTTGCACTTACAGATGTAGCGACCAACTGTAGTTACTGACAGTGATTTTAGGAAGTGTTCCTGAGCCCATGTGGTGATATCCTTTACATATTGATGTCGTTTTTTGATGCAGTACCGCCTGAGGGGTCAAAGGTCCTTAATATCATCGCTTACATGCAGTGATTTCTCCAGGTTCTCTGAACCTTTTCATGATTTTACGGAGCGTAGATGGTAAAATCCCTAAATTCCTTGCAATAGCTCTTTGAGAAATGTTGTTCTAAAACTGTTCGACAATTTGCTTACAAAGTGGTGACCCTCGCCCCATCCTTGTTTGTGAATTACTTAGCATTTCAAGGAAGCTGCTTTTATACC
This sequence comes from Nerophis ophidion, assembly GCF_033978795.1. Lineage (NCBI taxonomy): Eukaryota > Metazoa > Chordata > Actinopteri > Syngnathiformes > Syngnathidae > Nerophis > Nerophis ophidion. Next base: position 70,411,170 of record NC_084614.1, read on the forward strand.
CAATCATGGCACCCACCTGTTCCCAATTAGCCTGCACACATGTGGGATGTTCCATATAAGTGTTTGATGAGCATTCCTCATTTTTAACAGTATTTATTGCCACCTTCCCCAACTTCTTTGTCACGTGTTGCTGGCATCAAATTTTAAAGTTAATGATTATTTGAAAAAAAAAAGTTTATCAGTTTGAACATCAAATATGTTGTCTTTGTAGCATTTTCAACTGAATATGGGTTGAAAATTATTTACAAATCATTGTATTACGTTTATATTAATATCTAACACAATTTCCCAACTCATATGGAAACGGGGTTTGTATTAATAGGATGGATGTATAAATAATATACCCGGTAAGTGGATATTAAGAGTATGTGAAAGTTTGACTCCTACCTTGTTTACTTCCTTGACGACCGTCCTAAAGTTTTGTAATCAATCAGAAATATCAAGCAGCTAAAATGTGCCCTACATGCATAAGTGTGGAGAGTTTTTCATTTTTCACATCATGCATTGCAAGGGATTCAAATAGTTTGAATTTATAATTATGTGTTGTGCTTGGATATTTTTTTTAATAATATCTACAATGTTCAGGTTGTGTTAAGTGTGAACATGTGTGTTGACTTTTTGTGTTAGTTTCTGTGAAAGTTTGTTTGGATTGGGTCAGATATAAAAATGCTACGCTGTCTCGAAATAAAGGTGCACTTCATTGTTATTAACATTAATTACTCCCGATGTCTGCAAGATGGCGGTAAAGTGGCAGAAGTTATACTTATATTTTGATATTTAGATATTTAGAATTAAGTTCGAGGCACCCCGCGGGCCAGATTCCTTATTAAACTTGTGATGTCTTGTGGGACAAAAAATGAACAAGCCGGCGTGCTGCATTTGGTCCGCATGTCTTTAAAGGTACCACCCCATGAGTGACAAACCTGTGTAACGCGAACGGTACAATCTGCACATGGTCACTGCTTGTATCCTTACCAGGGCTGAAAAGTAGAGGTATGTTTCCAGGCTGTAGAAGTTAATAGTCTACTGTATTATTCAGTACCCAAGACTTTCCACTCACCTTGGGCCAACTATTATACCCCTTCAATGTGCAATCTCGTACCCCATAGTGTTGATTGTGTTCCCAAGTGACACTTGGTAACCTTCCCAGTGCCAGAACTGTTCTAAATGCAGAATATTCCCAAACTGAAGAAGTCAGGAATCAAGAATAAAAGTTATGTAATCTGTACCTTTAGGTGTACCACACCAGTGACTAATTATCATAATCTTTAATGTGTAGTGTAGTACCCCTGTGGGCTGATTATTGTATTCCAAAGTAACTTCTTGTACATATTCCAAGGCTATAAAGGGTCAAGGAATGTTCTCCAACTGTTCATTCATTTAATTTTACTTTATTTAATCAGGTAAAAACTCATTGAGATTAAAGGCCTACTGAAATGAGATTGTCTTATTTAAACGGGGATAGCAGGTCCATTCTATGTGTCATACTTGATCATTTTGCGATATTGCCACATTTTTGCTGGAAGGATTTAGTAGAGAACATCGACGATAAAGTTCGCAACTTTTGGTCGCTAATAAAAAAGCCTTGCCTGTACCGGAAGTAGCAGACGATGTGCGCGTGACGTCACGGGTTGTAAGGCTCCTCACATCCTCACATTGTTTATAATCGTAGCCACCAGCAGCTAGAGCGATTCGGACCGAGAAAGCGACAATTTCCCCATTAATTTGAGCGAGGATGAAAAATTTGTGGATGAGGATAATGAGAGTGAAGGACTAGAAAAATTAAAAAAAAGGCGAGGGCAGTGAGATCAATTCAGATGTTATTAGACACATTTACTAGGATAATTCTGGAAAATCCCTTATCTGCCTATTGTGTTACTAGTGTTTTAGTGAGATTATATAGTACCTGAAAGTCGGAGGGGTGTGGCAATGTTAAGATTTCATCATTGATATATAAACTATCAGACTGCATGGTTGGTAATAGTGGGTTTCAGTAGGCCTTGAAAATTTCTTTTACAAGCGCCACCTGGCCAAAAGGGCAGCAAATACAGTTGTCAAAAATTTGTACAACAATAAATAAGAAGTAGCAGTCACACAATATAGTTAAAAACACACATTACTTTTAACATACACATAAATATGTTTCTTTTTGACTGTACCCAAATGTATAATAGACTGTATTTATATTATTCACATGTGAATAATGCTGTATAATAGACTGTAAAAAATTGGCCCTAGTGTGTGAATGTGAGTGTGAATGTTGTCTGTCTATCTGTGTTGGCCCTGTGATGAGGTGGCGACTTGTCCAGGGTGTACCCCGCCTTCCGCCCGATTGTAGCTGAGATAGGCGCCAGCGCCCCCCGCGACCCTGATAGGGAATAAGCGGTAGAAAATGGATGGATGGATGGACATGTGAATTATGCTGTATAATAGACTGTATTTATACTATTCACATGTAAAAAATAATACCTAAGTTTTTATTGTTTATTGTGAGCGAACTATGGTGCTGAATTTCCCCCAGGGATCAATAAAGTACTTTGTATTCTATTCTATTCTATTCTATTCTTTTTTGTGTGTGTGTGTCCTGTCCAGCTTCTCAGGCAAATCAAATAGTTGAGGTAGATGCCCATATCGGCTGTTCAGATTTACTTTACAAAAGAGAAGTGTAGGATACTTGTTGCCTTATTTGTATTTGACTTTTTAAATGTATTTATATTATCATTTGGTGCAGCCGGGCCGGAGCAGGAGGGGATAGAAAGAGAAAAAAAGGAAGACAGAGAGGGAAATTGTGGAGACAAGAGGGGGATTAGACAGAGACAAAAAGAACAGCAGCAAACACAACAACAACAACAATAGAACAACATCAGCACATACAATATGTACAAATATGACGGTAAAAGTGATAGCAAAGGAGCAGTTAGTGAAATAAGTCTCACCTTAAAACTATTTTGTATACTCTAGCCTTTAAATAGACTACCTTTTTAGACCAGTTGATCTGCCGTTTCTTTTCTTTTTGTTCTATGTCCCACTCTCCCTTGTGGAGGGGGTCCGGTCCGCTCCGGTGGCCATGTACTGCTTGCCTGTGTATCGGCTGGGGACATCTCTACGCTGCTGATCCGCCTCCGCTTGGGATGGTTTCCTGCTGGCTCCGCTGTGAACGGGACTCTCGCTGCTGTGTTGGATCCGCTTTGGACTGGACTCTCGCGACTGTGTTGGATCCATTATATCCATAATGGATTGAACTTTCACAGTATCATGTTAGACCCGCTCGACATCCATTGCTTTCCTCCTCTCCAAGGTTCTCATAGTCATCATTGTCACCGACGTCCCACTGGGTGTGAGTTTTCCTTGCCCTTATGTGGGCCTACCGAGGATGTCGTAGTGGTTTGTGCAGCCCTTTGAGACACTAGTGATTTAGGGCTATATAAGTAAACATTGATTGATTGATTGATAATAAATAATAATAAAAAATAATAATATATTGTATTCTATTCTCTCCTCTCTGAGCTGCCACCTTACCGGGTTAGAGGAGTTTGCGTGTCCCAATGATCCTAGGAGCTATGTTGTCCGGGGGCTTCAAGCCCCCTGGTAGGGTCTCCCAAGGCAAACTGGTCCTAGGTGAGGGACCAGACAAAGAGCAGCTCGAAAACCTCTATGAAAAGTAAAAACAAAGGACCCAGATTTCCCTCGCCCGGACGCGGGTCACCGGGGCCCCCCTCTGGAGCCAGGCCCGTAGGTGGGGCACGATGGCGAGCGCCTGGTGGCCGGGCCTGTACCCATGGGGCCTGGCCGGGCACAGCCCGAAGAGGCAACATGGGTCACCCCTCCAATGGGCTCACCACCCATAGCAGGGGCCATAGAGGTCGGGTGCAATGTGAGCTGGGCGGCAGCCAAAGGCAGGGCACTTGGCGGTCCGATCCTCGGCTACATAAGCTCGCTCTTGGGACGTGGAACGTCACCTCACTGGGGGGAAAAAGGAGCCTGAGCTAGTGCGCGAAGTAGAGAAATTCCGGCTGGATGTAGTCGGACTCACTTAGACCCACAGCAAGGGCTCTGGAACCACTTCTCTTGAAAGGGGCTGGACTCTCTTTCACTCTGGCGTGGCCGGCAGTGAGAGGCGACGGGCTGGGGTGGCAATTCTGGTTGCTCCCCGGCTTAAAGCCTGCACATTGGAGTTCAACCCAGTGGACGAAAGGGTAGCCTCCCTCCGCCTTCGGGTGGGGGGACGGGTCCTGACTGTTGTTTGCGCTTACGCACCAAACAACAGTTCAGAGTACCCACCCTTTTTGGGTACACTCGAGGGAGTACTGGAGAGTGCGCCCCCGGGTGATTCCCTTGTTCTGCTGGGGGACTTCAACGCTCATGTTGGTAACGACAGTGAATCCTGGAGAGGCGTGATTGGGAAGAATGGCCGCCCGGATCTGAACCCGAGTGGTGTTTTGTTATTGGACTTCTGTGCTCGTCACAGTTTGTCCATAACAAACACCATGTTCAAACATAAGGGTGTCCATATGTGCACTTGGCACCAGGACACCCTAGGCCGCAGTTCCATGATCGACTTTGTAGTTGTGTCATCGGATTTGCGGCCTCATGTTTTGGACACTCGGGTAAAGAGAGGGGCGGAGCTTTCTACCGATCACCACCTGGTGGTGAGTTGGCTGCGATGGTGGGGGAGGATGCCGGACAGACCTGGCAGGCCCAAACGCATTGTGAGGGTTTGCTGGGAACGTCTGGCAGAGTCTCCTGTCAGAGAAAGTTTCAATTCCCACCTCCGGAGGAACTTTGAACATGTCACGAGGGAGGTGCTGGACATTGAGTCCGAGTGGACGATGTTCCGCACCTCTATTGTCGAGGCGGCTGATCGGAGCTGTGGCCCCAAGGTAGTTGGTGATTTTCGTGGCGGTAACCAGCGGTGAGGGATGCCGTCAAGCTGAAGAAGGAGTCCTATCGGGTTCTTTTGGGTCATAGGACTCCAGAGGCAGTGGACAGGTACCGACAGGCCAAGCGGTGTGCAGCTTCAGCGGTCACAGACGCAAAAACCCGGACATGGGAAGAGTTTGGGGAAGCCATGGAAAATGACTTCCGGATGGCTTCGAAGCGATTCTGGACCACCATCCGCCGCCTCAGGAAGGGGAAGCAGTGCACTGTCAACACCGTGTATGGTGCGGATGGTGTTCTGCTGACCTCAACTGCGGATGTTGTGGATAGGTGGAAGGAATACTTCGAAGACCTCCTCAATCCCACCAACACGTCTTCCTATGAGGAAGCAGTGCCTGGGGAATCTGTGGTGGACTCTCCTATTTCTGGGGCTGAGGTCGCTGAGGTAGTTAAAAACCTCCTCGGTGGCAAGGCCCCAGGGGTGGATGAGATCCGCCCAGAGTTCCTTAAGGCTCTGGACGCTGTGGGGCTGTCTTGGTTGACAAGACTCTGCAGCATCGCGTGGACATCGGGGGCGGTACCTCTGGATTGGCAGACCGGGGTGGTGGTCCCTCTCTTTAAGAATGGGGACCGGAGGGTGTGTTCCAACTATCGTGGGATCACACTCCTCAGCCTTCCCGGTAGGGTTTATTCAGGTGTACTGGAGAGGAGGCTACGCCGGATAGTCGAACCTCGGATTCAGGAGGAACAGTGTGGTTTTTGTCCTGGTCGTGGAACTGTGGACCAGCTCTATACTCTCTGCAGGGTTCTTGAGGGTGGATGGGAGTTTGTCCAACCAGTCTACATGTGCTTTGTGGACTTGGAGAAGGCATTCGACCGTGTCCCTCGGGAAGTCCTGTGGGGAGTGCTCAGAGAGTATGGGGTATCGGACTGTCTTATTGTGGCGGTCCGCTCCCTGTACGATCAGTGCCAGAGCTTGGTCCGCATTGCCGGCAGTAAGTCGAACACATTTCCAGTGAGGGTTGGACTCCGCCAAGGCTGTCCTTTGTCACCGATTCTGTTCATAACTTTTATGGACAGAATTTCTAGGCGCAGTCAAGGCGTTGAGGGGTTCCGGTTTGGTGACCGCAGGATTAGGTCTCTGCTTTTTGCAGATGATGTGGTCCTGATGGCTTCATCTGACCGGGATCTTCAGCTCTCACTGGATCAGTTTGCAGCTGAGTGTGAAGCGACCGGAATGAGAATCAGCACCTCCAAGTCCGAGTCCATGGTTCTCGCCCGGAAAAGGGTGGAGTGCCATCTCCGGGTTGGGGAGGAGACCCTGCCCCAAGTGGAGGAGTTC